>NC_083325.1:78792674-78817654 GCF_963455315.2 Globicephala melas
AGGAAGATATGGGAGTCAGATGGCAAAGAGCCCCACCCACAGACCCAGGCTGTAGGGGGTCCCTCCCCATTGAGAGCGGCATCCTCTGGGCCAAGGCAACTCGCTCACCCTGAGTCTCGGCGCCCCCGCCCCGTGCCCTAGACCTGTCCAAGTACCCGAGGCTCTGGGCTGCCCCACCAGCCACTTAGCTCTGAGCCTGTTCACAGATGCATTCTTCCCAGGGCCGACTGGACCACTGGAGACTCACTCCAGGACCTAGGGTGTTTGGGGGGTTGTGGTGGATGGAGCTTGGACTTGATATCCAGAACGTTCGATGAGATGCTCTCCCATGGAGAGACAGTCAGGGTTGTGGGAAGAGAAGGGAAGAAGGCTGCAGGCCTGGAGCCTTCATTCTACTCTGACCGCAAGCCCCTTGAACCAGAGGAGAGACTACCCGCACAGCCCTCCTCTCCCCCCGCTTCCTCCCCTCCCTGCTGGCTGCCACTTCCAGGCAGCCAGCCCTTGCTAAGCAACCAGGAGCCGTTGGGCTGTTTCTCTCAGTTCCCTCCGGTTGCTGTGGAAGCTGTTTTAGAAAACCTTTCCTGCCAATAGTCAGGGCTTTTTCGTCAGAGCCTGGTTGAGAGCGCCTTGCCTTTGCGGGGAGGGGCACAGGCTGCAGAAGCACAGGCTCATCAGCCACCACCCTGCAGCTGTCAGGCCTCCCCAGCCCCAGCCCTGTCCCCAGTCTCTACCTGACGCATCTGTCCTTCCCCAAAGGGATCCTGTCTCCTACACCATCCTCTTTGCCCTCTGGTTTCTAGCCAGGCTGTCTGTCCCTGGACTCCATGGCTTCACCCCGAGGTATCAGATCCTCTGCCTGGAAGGGGTCGGGGATGAGAAAAACCTGTCCTCTGTCAGGCCTCAGGGTGAAATCCCTACAAGCGTTCAGCTCTGTCCCGCTAAGATGGGCAACCTCCCAGCACATCACTGCGCTAAGGCCGCCTCCGTCTCGTCTCTCGTGTTGTTAATGATCCCTTTCTGCCAGCTGAGCTGAGCAAGTGCCAAGGCCCCGGGATGGAGAGGAACACGTGGGAGAGTGCTCATCCCACCGCAGGGCTTCCGCAGACCCGTCTCAGCAGGTGTTCTGGAAGGCAGCATCCTCTTTCCTCAAGAAGAAAGTGAATGCTTGCTGCCAAAGGGACCAGGTATTCCACAAAGTATTGGCCTTGGGGGGGGGGCAGGGAGGCTAAGACACGTGAGCATGTCCCCTGTGCCCTCTTCCACCCAGGCGAGGGGGACTTGAGAGCGTGGGATTCAGCAAGGGTTCAGGAGTGCCTGCCCCCAGTTTGAGGAGCCGCTCCACCTGCCGCCTCTGTGATCCTGGGCGAGGGGTTCCAGGGCTCTGAGCCTTGGTTTGCTCACGTGCAAAATGGCGATGACAGTTCCCACCCGATATTGCTGTGAGGGTGAAAGGGAGAGATCCCCAGCCTGGAGGAGGCATCCCATCAGTGTGGATGCCCCTCCCTGTGTGAGTTCTGTACCTCTGGGCTGTCTGCAGTTGTGGACGGCGAGAATCAGAGCGGCCAGTGACTGGAGCCCTAATCAAGCCGGATCACTTTATCTGTTCAATTAGAATGTGTGGTCACAGAGTCAGTGAGACTTGTTCCCTTCCCGGCTGAACTATCAGCACCGGAGAGGGCCCGGGGTGAAGTGCTGTCCAATGAGTATTCGTGGAATGAATGAATGTCATCCCAGAACCCAGCACAGGAGCCCTCCCACTCTGGGTCCTCATGCCCAGGTCCCCAAAGGCAAAGATTCTTGTTATAAACGGTGAAATTTTTTCAAAGATAAATAGTCCCATGGACCCATTTCTGAACACAGAATTGCTCAAATGAATGGAACAGCAAACAGAAAATAAAGAATAAAGAGTCAAAAGAGAAAAGGCCAGATGATATCAGGCTCCCTGGGTATCAGTTTGTGATGCTCCCTGCCAGGACCCCAAGGATGCGTCCCAGCACGAGGACAGATGACCCCACGTGTGTAGCGGGGAGCTCCATTAATCACACCCGCCCCCTCCTTGGGTCATTGTGATTTCGGCCCAAAGCACCTGTTGAGGTCTGTTTTTCCTTCTCAAAAGAAAAATCAGAATTGTCATCCAAGAGAAGTAAAGCATGCTCGTCAAAAAAAAATACTCCAATAATTGCAAAGTGGCTCAATTAAAATAACAAAAAGACGATTGCAATCTATTTCTGGAAGAGTTTATTGTTAAAATTTTGCTTTGAATTTGAGAGTGAAAAACTTGAAGTGGAAAAACCATAATGAATACAGGCTTTAAAGGGTTTCTTCAGTTTTAAAGAAACAACTCCGCCTCCTATCTCAAATCCTAAAAAACCCAGTTGACTATTTGAAAAAAAAAATATTTTTAAAGACCCAGCCTCATACTCCTCCTGAGAATCTCAGATTTTCAAAGCTGGAAAAGCCTCAGAGACCTCAAAATCCAAAATTTCAGCCAATTCTTTAGTCCTCCTTGAAGTGATGAGAACAGGGGCTTTGAATTCAGACAGGTCTGGGTTCAAATCCCAGCTTTACCACTTGCTAAGGGAGCGGCTTCAGACAAGACACACAACTGCTCCAAAACTCTAACACTCCTCTGCAAAATGCTGATGATAATTCCTACCCTGCTGAGTTATGAAAAGGACCAGCGGACACAATATATGCAAACCTGTAGAATAGTGCCTGGGTGTTTTCTTGGGAAGAGTCACGGGGAAATCATCGGTGACAGGAGTCACGGAAGTTCCCAATATGCACAGGAACTGGATCTGGAGAAATAAACAAGAAATGGTATTCAACTAAGCTAGGCTTGGTCCTCTCTCCAATCCGCTAAGGGTATGGGTGTCCAGGCACAGCCTTGGGTCTGATGCCAGCCTGACCGCTCCTGTGCAGTCCATGCCCCACACCTGCCTCTCCTAGAGGGTAGCCCAGGTCCCACGTTGGTCATGCAGGACCCTCACTGCCCACCCCCAATCCATTGCTTGTTCCTGCCCTCGCTACCACCTAGTTGAGCTCCCGACCTTGAAGCCCACCATCAACCTCCCTTCCTCTGCTCTCCCCGACCCTGCCCATTACCCGTATGAAGGACTTGGGCTGTCCTCTAGGGAGCTCAGCTTGGGTCACCCTTCTTCTGCCAGTTTCCCCTGTTGTTTCAGGGAGCATGCCCTGTCCTAACCCAGCCCCTTGGAGTCCAGTTCACAGCCTCGCTCTCACCCAACAGAGGCATTATTTTTTTGTCCAGTTTTAGTGTTTTCTCTTTTTTTTTTACTGAAGTATAGTTGATTTACAATGTTGTGTTAATTCTGCTCTACAGCAAAGTGACTCAGTTATACACATATATACATTCGTTTTAATATTATTTTCCATTATGGTTTATCACAGGATATTGAATAGAGTTCCCCGTGCTAGACAGTAGGACCTTGTTTATCCATTCTAAACAAGAGTTTGCATCTGCTAATCCCGAACTCCCCATCCATCCGTCCCCCACCCCTCCCCCCAGCAACCACAAGTCTGTTCTCTATGTCTGT
Organism: Globicephala melas; assembly: GCF_963455315.2. Taxonomy (NCBI): domain Eukaryota; kingdom Metazoa; phylum Chordata; class Mammalia; order Artiodactyla; family Delphinidae; genus Globicephala; species Globicephala melas. Next base: position 78,796,232 of record NC_083325.1, read on the forward strand.
GAGTCTGTTTCTGTTTTGTGAATAAGATCATTTGTGTCATATTTTGGATTCAACATATAAGTGATATCATATGATATTTGTCTTTTTCTTTCTGACTTACTTCACTTAATATGATAATCTCTAGGTTCATCCATGTTACTGCAAATGGCAGTATTTCATTCTTTTTATGGCTGAGTAGTATTCCATTGTGTGTACATACCACATCTTCTCTATCCATTCAACAGAGGCATTATTGAATTTCTGCCTAGGAGGGGTAAGAGGTAGCAGTTTGTTGGGGGGTAAGGGGATGACTGAGAGACTTGCCTTGAAGTGTCACCTACATATTTATGGCAGGTTTATTTGAGGGGTTAGGGAGAAAGATGAGAGATTAAGAGGAGGCTGGACCCCGCCCCCCCCACCATCCCTTCTACCATCATTGACTCCTGTCTGCCCTGGTCTTTAGAACCTTATTCACAACAACACTTCTGGATTGAGAGACTCATCCATTGTTCCTCAATCAAGAATGACAGAAAAGAAAGGAGCTGATACTTACCAAGCCCTGAGAAAAGAACTAACTGGTCCAGGCACTCTTCTGGGTGCTTTCATATTTGAGTAGCTAGAGAGTTTGTCCCGTGTCAGGTTAGCAGAGCTGAGACTGAATTTCCCAGCATTCTCCTCCCTACACACTTCAGATTTAGGGTTGTCTACAGAAAACATTTTCAGGAGATCTGGAAGGTGGATGAAAGCCCAGCCATTCTGTTTGGCTCTGAAGGCGGTGGGACCAGACACTGTTGCTGCTCCCATGCTCCGTCGCTGATCTGCGCGTCCATCTTGGTGGCCAGGGGCGGCAGCAGCTCCTCCAGCCTCTAGCAATCCCGGGTCAGATGCACGTGCTGGCATGTGGCGAAGGACATCAACTAACCCTGCAGGTCACCTGTGTCACTGAGGATGGAGCAGTGAGGCTGAGACACGGACCTACTTTCCTTGCTGGTTCCAGTTTGGCCTTATTCTCTCCTACATCACATCCATCCCTCCTGGCCCTGTTGGGGTCAAGCCCAGCACCCAGACTGCTTGACCAGCTCCCACAGTTACATGAAGTCTAATAAAGTCTAATTACTAATTTTTTTTGAAGTTCTTATCTATCTTCCTTACGGTGGTTCTGCTTTTTTTTTTTTTTTCATTGCGGTACGCGGGCCTCTCACTGCTGTGGCCTCTCCCGTTGCGGAGCACAGGCTCCTGATGCGCAGGCTCAGCGGCCATGGCTCACGGGCCCAGCCGCTCTGCGGCCTGTGGGATCTTCCCAGACCGGAGCATGAACCCGTGTCCCCTGCATCGGCAGGCGGACTCTCAACCACTGCGCCACCAGGGAAGCCCCTAGTTCTGCTTTTTAAAGGAACTCCTAACTGATACAGTTAGTACAGTGTTATGTTAAGAAGGTGCCTTCTCGAACTTACCACTATGTGCCTCAGTTTCTTCATCTGTGAAATGGGAATAAGTACTGACCTCTTAAGGTGATGGTGAGGTTTAAACGACTTAATATGTGTAAGCCGCCTAGTATTTACCACCTCAGTGAGCGTTCTTATTACCATCACCTCAGATTGTCTTTAAAAACCCAAGGTGAGATAGGAATATTGTTGTAACCATAGTTCAGAAAGAGAGACTCAACGATTACCCGACTTACCCAGGGTCACTTGGATGAGAAGTGACGGAGCTGGCATTCAATCCCAGGTCAGTTTGCTTCCAGACTGCGCTAGGCAGAATGTTCTCCCTTCCATCTCTTATCTCTAATCCATATGGGATGGTGTCTCTCTGGAAAGCTTCCAAGCCTCTCCTTTCATAAGGACTCTTAATCATTTTAATCAAGAATGAAAATATTCACATGAAAATACTCTCTTTAGGCAGATTCAGAAGACATAATTTCCTTCTCAATATTGAATCCTTTTCTGAACACAGTATAACCCTTTTCTGAACTTCACTCATGACTAATTTGGATTTTCAACTAATCCACAGATAGTTATCAGCACTTTGTCTGTCCAATGTTGTGCTGTTGAACAAACAGGCATCTGTGGTGTAGTGGGGAATCTACAGGACCTCAACTTGGAAGATCTACACTTGCCCATTCCCTCTGCAGTTTCCTCTCTGAAAAAAGAGTGATAAAGAGACCTACTTCTGTCTTAGTTAATACAGAGACCTACTTCTGTCTTAGTTAGTACGGAGACCTACTTCTGTCTTAGTTAGTATGGAGGAGACCTGCTTCTGTCTTAGTTAGTATGGAGGAGACCTGCTTCTGTCTTAGTTAGTACGGAGGAGACCTGCTTCTGTCTTAGTTGTTTCAGAAGGTTGAATGGTGACTCCACAATGATATGCCCAACATCTTGATACCCAGACCCTGTGAGTGTGAACAAATTTGGGAAAAGGGTCTTTGCAGAGGTAATTAAATTAAGGCTCTTGATATGGGTGGACCCTAAACTCAATGACAAGTGTCCTTATACGAGACAGAACAGGAAGAGGCATAGATGAAGAGGAGGAGAAGGCGGTGAGAACAGGAGGCAAAGGTTAAAGTGATGCAGTCACAAGCCAGGGAACACCCAGAGTCACCAGAGGCTGGAAGGGAAGAGGAGGTTCTTCTCCAGAACATCTGGGGGGAGCACGACCCTGTCAGCACCTCGGTTTCAGACTTCTGGCCTGTAGAACTGGGAGAGAGTACATTCCTGTGGCTTAAAGTCATCAAATTTGTGGTGATATTTTATGTCAGCCCTAGGAAACTAACAGTTATTTCTGCTATGCAACAAATCACCACAAACTTAACAGCTTAAGACAACTTCTACCTGTTACCTACAGTTTGTCCATCGGGAGTCCAGACACAGCGTGACTGGGTTCTCGTCTCAGGTCCTTGCAAGGGTGATCAAGATGTGAGCTGGCTGCATTCTCAGCTGGAGCTTGGGGTCCTCTTCAACACCAGTTGTTGGCAGAGTTCAGAGTTCGACTTCTGGTGGTTGTAGGACTGAGGTCCACGTTCCTTGCTGGCTGTCAGCCAGGGACAGCTCTCAGCCCTCAGAGGCCACTTGTATTCCCTGCCACCTGGCCCACTCCATGGTCAAAGCCAGCAATGGCGAACCCTCTTCATGGCTAGTCCCTCTCACACTTCAAATCTCTGACTTACCCTCTGTGACCTCTAGACTCAGATGTAAAAAGCTCACATGGTTAGGTCAGTCCCACGCAGATCACCTCCCTTTCTTAACGTCAATTCTGCCATATAGCATATATGTGTCATAATGTAACCTAATCGTCGGATCAAAAGCCATCATAATCAGAGGGCATTATGCTGGGTGTACACGTCAGGAACAGGGACTTGGGGACTATTTTTTCTTTTTCTGGGGGGTTACTTTAGACTTCTACCTACCACAGATAGGTATCAAGATTAAACATGATAATGGCTATGAAATTACCTTATAAATAATGAGATGAAACAAATGTGAAAGATTATTACTTTAAAAAAACCTACACATTTTAAATAGGAAAAAAAGTCACATGGCATGGAATGTATTCTCTGGAAGAGACATGAGAACATAGATGGAAGGAAAGCCTGGGTTAGGATCCAAAAGAGGCTATGAAGTTGCCCTGAAATGATAACAAAAGTCAACGCCAGGGGCTGGTCTGAGTGTATCAACTTGATCCTCATGACAGCCCTGTAAGGTGCTGTTATTATAAACTCATTTTATGATATATTTTATAAGTAAGAAAACTGAGTGCAGGGAAGTTATTTGTCCAAAGCAACGCACACTTAAGCAGTAAAACCAGGCGTTAACCTCAAGGATTCCAGGCTCAGAGGGTGTAGTCTTAACTGCTCAGCTGCACCCGCCTCTCTCGGAGGGGAAATAAACAAGAGTGAAGCTGGGAGTTTGGGGGGAGACACACCCAGCAGGCAGACAGGAGACTGGGTATCAGAGGGACTTAAGAGGACAAAGTAATGAATGGGATTGTGGGAGACAGGGAGTGTTCCAGCTGAGGGGTTCAACTTCACATAGGTACACATGCCTACAGGTAACATAACGTACAATAGTTGTAGAGTTGACAGAAAGCTGGGTCAGCCTATCTGAAATGAAGTTATTTTTGAAACTATGGCCAGTCAGCTCTGTGGCCATATGCGTCCTCTGAAATCGATCCGGGGTTAAGTCAGCTTCATTTCTGGGGCACAAAAACGTTCAGGAATCATGAACATCATGATTACATGGGGGATTGATCTAGTCACAGCTCCCCAGCGGCTTTAGATAACAATCCAAACCTCTAAGAGCAAGAGTGTTGTGGGAGACTGTATTTCCTGAGGATGGTCACAGCAAGGGACGCCATCCCCTGTGCTCCTCTTACAGTGTGACTTTGGGACCTGCTGCTCCTGAGTGTTGCTCTATGGCTACTTGACCAAGGGAAACTGGTAGCTTCCACCCGCAATCTTTGGGTATGCTTGTTCTTGAAACCCAGCCATCATGATGTGAGGAGGCCCAGCCTGCCCCGCGGAGAGGCCCAGGAAGCAGCCCTCAGCACCCGCTGGCCAACATGTGAATGAGCCCTCTTGAAGTGAATTCTCCAGGTGCAGCTGAATCAGCCCAGGTGATGCCACATGGCACAGAGTTGAGCTGTCCATGGTGAGATCTGCCCAAAACATAGACATTAAACAAGCAAAAATCTTCTCTTGTAGGTCCCCAGAGGGCTTCAGTTATGTCTACAATATTCTACTTCTTTTTAAACATGAAACAAGTAGAGAAAAATATTTGGATTTGACAGAGTTAGGTAGAAGACAAATATTTGCTATTCTTTGCACTTTTCATATAAAAATCTTCATTAGTTTTTTTTTTCTTTTTTTGCTAAGACTATTACATAAACCCTAAGGAATCAGATCTAATATACTTCATGTTCAAACGATTTCATTCAAAGATCATCATGTAGACAAGTGGTTTCTTGGTTTTTGGTACACTGACAAGGAATCTCAGGAAATCAGAGTATTAAAAATAGAAGTGTATATATAGACATATTTACCCACCCTCCCATTCCTAACATACTATTTTCATTTTTACATTTTTTTTCTTCTGATCCTGATTCACATGGAGATAACATTTTTCATAAATTCAGTCATCCCACTTGAAGTCTAGTATTTGCACATACCTCTGTCATTAACATTTCTGGTCTGAAGACTATTGTCTGAATAATCCACGTAATTATTATTTAAATGGTAACAGTATACTATAACTTATTAAGTCGTTCTCCTATTATAACCCACTTCAATCATTTCTAGCTTTTTGCTCTTGTGGAAACACTTTCATTAATATCTTTATGAATATAATTTTTTATTTCTTTTGACATACATATTGTTATGTAACATATGAAGTGTATACAACCACACTATTCTCCAATTAATACTATGCCAATTTATAATGTACATGTCTTACCTCTTTCCACCCATATTGAATATTTTCATTTATTTATTGCTCATGTAAGTGTTTCTTCCATTTTTAGTAGAACTATTTAGACAATGGACATTTCAGGAGGCCAACTGCCCATAAGTGAACAAAAGGGATTTCATAATCTGCACACTAACCCTGAAAAAAATTCAGTATACATTTTACTATGTCTACCGCCTTGGATTCTTCAGTCCTCAAAATGAAATGTTATCGCAGTTCATCCTAGTGTAATGATGCATTTGTCAATTTCCTCTTGCTCTTAGTGGAGGGTGGGGGAGTGGAAGGAGAGCTAAGGGTAGGGAACACAAGTGAGGATAAAGAGTGATGGGAAAGACAGCCAGATGGGAAGAGAGGTAGCCCCTGGCATCTTCCCCATCACCACCAGGTGAGGCCCCCATGAGGAGAATAATTTACCTCTAAGAGAATCTGCAGCAGCTCTTTTCTTTTTTTTCTTTTTTTTTTTGCTACTTTAGGGAGAATAAAACTTAATGGAGACTAGGAATGACCCCTTGGATAGGCAGAGTTTCCTAAAACATGTCTTCCTGGTACTGAAAGAAGTTTAGGTCTATTACTCCCCTTGCAGTATTTCTCCCAAAATTCTCAAACTCATTTTAAATAATTTGATTACTTCTAGTTATCAGACTCCTAATGAATCCAGCCACGCTTCTCAAAAAGTAATAAGGAAAACCTAGATTTCTCTGGCTAAAGTTCTCCCAGAGGGGTAGGATGTGGAATTCCTATGCCTTCAGGGTTAGGCGAGGGCCCTGCAGGTCTGCCCCAACCTCCCAGCACGGGGCTGATGGCAGTGCCGATGCAGGGGCACAGGGTCATCGTGGCCATCAGACTGGAACGTGTCTGAGGGCTGAGACGCCTGCTCTAAGAGCTTGAAGTCCAAGTTCCCATTTTGGCCCCAGCTGCTGTGATGGGGGGTAAATGACCTCCCTGCTCTGGGCTATAGTTTCTCCATGAGTAAAATGCAGTTGGTAAATACTGCCCTGCTTTCTCCCCTAGGCTACTGGGAGGCTCACAGTGACACGGGTGGCAAGTGTTTTGTTAACAGCAAAGAGATGCATAAATGCAAGGGGTAGTGATGGTGATGTTTCCATATTTCTACAGAAAACCTAAACACTAACATCTTTTGTCAGATAGAATGAAAATGATTAAAAGAATACATGTATTTTTGACAAGCGATACCCCGTTGAAAAGAAATTTTAAGAGTAAGGCCTTGAAAGACATAGCCTCCCAGACATGTCCCAGCTTGGTGGTACACCAACTCTGAGAACTTACGACCAACCTTGCAAGCCATTAGCAGGGCTATGTCTTTGTTTGTAGTCACAATTGCTCTTTACTGTAGATTCAATGTTTTGTAAAATATCAAATTGATTTTTTTTTTCTTGCGGTACGCGGGCCTCTCACTGTTGTGGCCTCTCCCGTTGCGGAGCACAGGCTCCGGACGCGCAGGCTCAGCGGCCAAGGCTCACGGGCCCAGCCGCTCCGCGGCATGTGGGATCTTCCCGGACCGGGGCACGAACCCGTGTCCCCTGCATCGGCAGGCGGACTCAACCACTGCGCCACCAGGGAAGCCCTCAAATTGATATTTTTATACTACTACCAGATAAGACTAATATGTGTCTCTTTTCCTCCCTTTCTCCTCATGCTCCACCATCACCATTGCTGAATTGTAGAGTCTGAGGTGTCTCACTGTGTCCAGAAGAATGAGAAGAAGATGGGCGAAATGGTCCAAAGCTGAACCCAGGGCCAGAGAAAGTCACTAAGGACCTGAAAGGTCACCATGGGCTAGGTTTGGTGTATATTAAATTCAACTGAACAAAATTTATGCCGGTCACAATGAAGATGTTGAAGAATGATCTGATGGGGGCTCTTCCAAAATCTCACAGTCTAGTGGAAAACACAAGATAAGTTACAACAACATTATATTTGCATTATACTTGCAAAGAGTCCTAAGAAAATTGCAGGTGATTCTTATTGCATGGAGGTGGTATGGAGAGCTATCAGAAAACCACCAAGAGAAGGTAACATCTGAGCTGAACTGTAAACACTGAGGCAGCATATGCCAGTGAAATAAGGGACAGTTGAGGGTATCCCAGGCAGAGCAAACAGTATGAACCAAGGCCTGGAAGCCTGGATGTGCCTGGAATGCTTACATGAAAGCAGATGGAATATGTAGGATAGGTACGGGGGTGAGAGTGGGGGGGGGGTACATTACTTAGGAATGATTACGTTATGCTGCAGTGACGAAACCCCCCCAATCTCAGCTGTTTATAAGGTCAAGAATTGGACAGGCTGCACGTCCGCTGTGGCCCTTCATGTCATCTTCACTCCAGGACCTTCACTGAAAGAAGAGCCACTGCCCAGAATTGCCCGTCCACTCTAGTAGGAGTAGCCACCTTGGGCTACGTAATTTTCAATGGACACAAGTGACTAGTGGCTACCATATTGGATGCCATAGATATTATAGAACATTTCCATCACTGCAGAAAGTTCTACTGGGCAACCTGGTCTAGGACAAGGGTTTGCAAACTATGGTCCATGAGCCGACCCAACCTGCTGCTTGTTTTTATAAATAAAGTTTTATTGCAACACAGTCATGCTCATTCACTTGTGGATTACCTATGATTTCTTTCACATGGCAATGGTAGGGTTGAGAAGTACCACAGAGATCATATAGCCCACAAACCTGAATGTATTTCCAGAAAAAGTTTGTTGACGCCTGGTTTAGAACATTCCCCCAGTTGTCATGGCAGAAGGAAAAAGCACTCCAGCCCCTAGGTACCTCTGCTCACAACTCGTTGGCCAAAACGAGTTGTTTTCCCCAGCCAACCACAAGGGAGCCAGGAAGTGCAGTATTTATCATTTACCCAGAAGGAGGGGAAACTGGAAACATTTGGCACATTGTCACAGCCACACGGGGAGAGGGCTGGAGGTAAGGCAGAAAGTAAACTCAGTGTAAATGGCCCCGAGGTTTCAGTGTTATGCTGAGAGGGACAGGGCTGGCTCCGTGAAGCAATCAGTCCCAGGGGACTGTTGGAAATTGATGGGAGTGACCAATACTGGCAGAAAGGACAAAAATGGGAGGAAGAGCTCAAGAAGGACACGAGGACTCCAGCTCTAGAGACTCTCACAGGTGTGCACTATTCTGCAGGGACCACAGCGCTGCCCTAGCCGGGTCGTAGCCCATTCCCAAGGCAGCAGAATAATGACAGCAAATATTTAGACGAGTACTTCCTGCGTGCCAGGCACCGTGTTAACCATTTAGCATATAGTCCCACATTTAAGCCTCTCAACAAGCCTGTGAGGTTGGTATCATTTTATCCCCACTTTCCACACAAGGAAACTGAGGTTCAGAGGCTTAAGTGACCCGCCCAAGGTCACACAGCAAGGGAGCAGTGTCTGGCGGCTCAGGGGTCCCACGCTCGGAATAAAGTCCACCTGCAGCCCTCACTGCACACCGATCACTGGTCCAGCCGTCCTTCGGGTCCCCTGCTACGGCTCTGTTGACTCTGTAGAGAACTGCCCAAATTTACGGATTATGTGGACTGTTGCCTTTTACTCTCCAAAACACATTAAGTGATTTCGTCTGGAAATGTTTTACAAGCCCCAATTACGCCTCCTACATCCCCTCCCCGGTATAGCCCGGGTCCCCAGCCAGGACTGTAAAAGAGCCTTTTCTTCTTTCTAAAGCCTCTTAACTCTCTGGCCCCGGAGCGGGCTGGTTCTCCCCAAGTCTGGGAAAAAGCAAAGCTCCCGTTCTGGCCCACAGGGAGATTTTAGACGGACTGTCATGTCTCAGCTCTGCTCTCCCTCTTTTCACGAGACTCTTTAATTAGGTTCAGAAACATGTTTATGATCCTGAGAACCAGCCCGTGTTATATGAGGCAAGTTCAAAGCTCCATTTCCCCCAGCAACTCTCAGAACATTTCAGTAAACTCAGAGGCCTGGCTCACAGCCAGCCCTGAACAAAATCAGACTGTGAGCGAGCAGCACTTCCAGTACCCCCTGCTCTGGGCAGAAAGGTGGTGGGACTCGGGTTTGGACAGACGTAGGTTTTTATCCCAGCCCCTCCCTCCTGGCCCAGTGACCTCGGACACATCACTTAACCTCTCTTAGCCTTGGCACTCTCATTTTGAGAATACAGGTTTGTGTAGAATTGAGAATGGGAGTCATCGTGGCTATGGAGAATATGAGGGCTAAATGATGGATAAGGTTAGCTGCCTTCCCTCTTCCGTGCTGTGTGTGTTCCTGACCCCTCTAGGGGCCTGATGGGGCCAAGCTCTCAGGAGAGGTGGGCTGCCATCGTGAGTGGGGGCCAGATCCCACTCCCAGGTGGCTGAACTTACATTCTCCCTCCAGAGAGATGCTCTCCCCTCCCCCATGAGAACCTTGTTTCCAACACGGGGACCTGGCACAGAAACCTCCATGGTGTCAGAAATGCGTTTTTGCAGGCAGGGCACAGCCCACATGCAGCAAACCCTGTCATAAAGTCACAACAGAACAGTGCACAGACTTCACAGGCGTGGTCTCAGCTGACCCTCAGCGCTCAGAAAAACGGGCATGAGCCTTACTCTCATTTTACCCCTGATAAGACCAGGGCCCAGTGCAGAGCGAGAACTTGCCTAAGGTGTCACGGTGAGTCAGAAGCAGGACGAAGACTGGGACCCAGGTCAGAGCCAACCTACCCCCAAGCCGTTCCTGGTCGTGGGACAGCACCTCCCCTCCCTTCTCTGAGGTGGGAAAGTTGAGCAGAATCATCCAGAAGCACTGGCAGTCACCCCCCAAGCAGGTCTAAGGTGATGTGCTGCTCGGGTTTTTATCGGCAGCCTCCCTTCCCTGGTCCCAAAGGCGGGACCATCCTTTAGGAACCAGAGAGCTCAGAGGGACCCAGCCTCTTGGACTCCTCTCCCCTCCATCCGTTTCCCCCCTAGAGCTCTTCCTCTGTCTTCCACGGACTGCCCTTCCCTTGAGCATGGGGCCCCTGGTCCCCCGGCCTGGGATGTTTGGAGCCCCTCCACCTTCCCAGCACAACCAGCAGCCCCCACCCTCCTTCCCTGTCCCCTTTGGGCCTGAAGACGGCCACAGGGTGCCATGGAAAGAGCACTGGATGGAGGGTCCAAAGGCCTGGTTCTTAACTCAGCTCCACCACTGCTGACTTGCTGTGTGACCCTGGGGAAACCGCCTCCCCCCTCTGGGCTTCACACACCACATCTTTCAAAGTAGATTCAGCCGAGGTATCTCTGAAGGCCCGTTTAGACGTCACGCCCCAAATTACACAACCTGGCCTCTTCGTCTCAGCCCAGGGGCCTTTTGTTCTGGCTCCATCACCATTGGACCTTGGCCCTAACACCTATCTATGCTAGAGCGTTTAGGAGGAAGAAGCCTAGGATGGGCTTTAGGGGTTTTTTTTACTGTACTACAGCCAAAACTCTCCTGGGAGATACGGAGATTTAAACCAACAGAGCCACCTGAATTTTAAGGTCATTTCTCGCGTGACAAACACTGCGCAGGATGGTGTGGCTTGAACTGTTCTGTTGCGTAGGTGACTATGTAAAGCACCAGCAGCACAGGTGGGCCAGGCACACAGGAGGGCTAGTGTGTAGTCCTGCCCTTCCCTCTGCTTTGGGGCCACAAGCCACCAAGTCACCCAGCATGTCTGGGGCTCAGCCGTCTGTTCTGGAAAGTGGGCAGTTGGGCTTGACAATGTCCTGGAGCTTTTTCCCTTGAACCTGCTGTGTCTCTAAGACAACTACACAAAGGGGTGTATGTCTTTCCCGTGAGTCTCTTTCCTTTTTTTTTTTATAACAGTTTTATTGAGATGTGATGCATATACGATACGATCCACACGCTTAAAATACATGACTCAGTGGTTTTTAGTACATTCGCAGTTATGCAAACAACCCTGCAATCAATTTCGAACATCACCCCCAAAACAAACCCCACACGCGTTAGCAGTCACTCCGCATCTCTCTCCAAACCCCCTCACCTAGGCTACCACTAATCCACTTTCTGTCTCTGTGGAATTGACCCTCCTGGACATTTCCTATCAGTGGAGTCCCACGCCATGCGTTCTCTGGCGTCCGGCCTCTTTCACTGAGCGCAGTGTGTTCAAGGTTCGTCCACGCTGCATCGCGTCTCTCTCGCCTCTTCTGCCCCCGTTTCCTGGGCTCACCCTGCCTGCTCGCAGTAGGGCTGTAGCCCGTGGCCACTGGCTCACCTCTTTGTCAAGGCTTCCCAAACACCAGGCTCCCCTCCCTCTGGAATGTTCCCTCAGCTGCCCGTGCAGGCAGTCGGCACAAGGCCCCCTCAGCCCCCTGCCTCCTGCCCCAGGAAATACATTTCTCAGTTCTTTCCACAATTTGAAAGGTTTTAAGACAAACTGACCTGCTGTTGACAGCACTAATTCCTTTCTTCCTCTCCAATGCTCCTGTCTCTTCTCTCTCTTTTTTTTTTTCCCCCAAGGAATTTTTTTTTTGATGTTGTGTGTATGGCTTTTCTCCCAGCCTCTAGCTGTCACTTTGGAATGGGGATTGATGGCCAGTAGCTCCTACTGGCTCCCGCTATATTCCAACTGCTTCATATACGGCATGTATATCTGTGCATATACAGCATCTCTGTGCAGGCGTCATCATCCCCACTCTATAAATGCAGACGCTGAGGCTCAGGGAGACGCCGGGATTTCCCAAGGTCACCTCCAGCAAACAGCAGAGTCAGAATTGGACCCTTGTCTGTTTTGCGTATTCTGCGTCCCCGAGGAATAATGTTGGTGGCGGTTCTGACAATTTCTCCCGATGCCCTGGACACGATGCAACACACTGCAGAGTCCTGGGACAGTCACCACAGTGCACGTTCAGGTACATTGCTCGGAGAAGGCCACCTCAAATCCTCCCTGCAAGAAAGAGGCCACAAGAATAGCTTTATTGGTTTAAGTTCAGAGGGAGGTGTTTAAAGATCTGTTTCCTAGCACTCTGTTATAATCATCAGTGAAAGAAACCATTGATACGCTTATTACTTATCTCTCTGCACACTTTTCCTGGCTCCGAAGCCTTTGGTGGCTCCCCATTGCCTATAGGAGCACTTCCAAACTTCCTTCGTGTGGCACAAAAGGCCCTTCACGATCAGGGAAACTACCATCTCTGACACAGGTTTCCTGTGATGCCCTCCCGCATCCTCATTTTCCACTTCCCAAAAACTTTCAAAAGAGTAACAGTAGGTAAAAAATATTTACCACCGAAGATTACGTACGTACATGGGAGGCGCTGGGCTATAACGTGGGCTCTAGGAGGAGCCAGGCCAGGTGGCTCCTGACCGTAGAAAATGGAGCTGAGGTTGTACCCTGGAGCCGCAGCCACAGAGGGACCCCAGGTTGATCAGTGTGTGGTCAGATCCACGTGCCAGATCTGAAAGCATGGATTTGCAGTGAAATAGGTGAAAAGGTCCAGAGGAGGTTAAGAAGCCGGGCCCTGCTGGTAGCCTCCATGTTACTTGTGAAGCAGCTGGTGACAGAGCTGCAGGGGGGATGCGGGATGTAGGTGAGGGTCAGTGAGAGGCAGCCCCAGTGAACTCGGCCCCAATTCCAGGGAGCCTAGATAAGGGGCGGGGATGCAAGAGAACCTCAGAACCAGATCTCCAGCAGGAGAGGCAACATCTCAGCGGTTCTTCTCCAGGGCTGAGGCCTCCCACCAGGCAGTCGGGTCAGCCAGCCCTGAGGAGAAGACCAGGGAAAGCATTGAGTCATCTGTTTACACCATGTCCAGTTCTACCTCTGTTTTCCTCTCTCTGTGTACAACTCTCGGCAGACGATTCCCGGCTGTTATCCCTCAGGAGCTCCCGGTTTCGGAAGCAGAGTCTCCGGCCGGGCCAGGGAGGAAGGACACAGGGCCTCATGAGACTCAGGGGACTGCCAGAACCCACACTTCGGTTAAGATCTTCCTTTCCAGCGGGGCCTGGAAATCCCCATGCCTGCTGCATCCCCAGCAAAGTCTTCTGCAGGCCTTCCGGGCCAGACTTCCGGCTGCCCCGGGGCACCCTCAGCTTAATCTCCCCCGCACCCCTAAGCTTACCTTCTGGCGCAATCCAGGCAGCCCTTTCTTCATGGAACAGTGGAGAGAAACGTGGGCCAGAGTCAGACCAGAGGGTTCAAGATCTCAACCCTGCCACTCACTAGCTATGACTTAGGAAATCAATCTCTCTGAGCCTCAATTTTCTTCTATTTGAAAATAATTGACCTCTTACAAGTAAAACATAACCCTGACATTTGCAAAGTCGTCTCCACCAGTGGGGTGGGATCTGATACCTTGTCCCACCACCTACATAGAGCAGCAATCACCTGAGTTAGTTTAAAGATGAGAAACAATGCGTGTGAAGGCCGGCTCAGGGCAAGCAGGGTGTGGCTGTTTTCCCATCCTTGTCCTCTTTTTTATTATATATATATATATATATATATATATATGTGTGTGTGTATATATATATATATATATATATATTTTGCGGTACGCGGGCCTCTCACTGTTGTGGCCTCTCCCATTGCGGAGCACAGGCTCCGGACACGCAGGCTCAGCGGCCATGGCTCACGGGCCCAGCCGCTCCGCGGCATGTGGGATCCTCCTGGACCGGGTCACAAACCCGTGTCCCCTGCATCGGCAGGCGGACTCTCAACCACTGCGTCACCAGGGAAGCCCCACCCATCTTTGCCTTCTTCCTTCCACACGTGCCTGTCCTGGGTCGTCCTGGTTGGTCCCAGAACACCAGCTGATTCAGTCACCTTGATGTCCTGGGGCTTTTCCAGGACAGGGACGGGCTGTAAGTTAGCAACATACTCCCCCGACTTGTGTTTCTCTCTATGTTTTTTTTCATAGCAATTGGTGTCCCTAACAGACTTTGCAGGTTTCAGAGAGAGCATTTGGCAAAGAGGTTTGTGTCATTCTATTCTGTTAGCCCTGTGGGAAGTTCGGGACATCAAGTGTGTGTTGAGTGAATAAATGAGTATAGACGCCTTCAGAATCCTTAGGAGAGCATCAGAGGGGCTGGCCTGGGGCTAGGAGCAGGAAGCCAGCCGGAGCTGGGGTCCGTTGGTGGTCTCTGGTGTTGACTAAAAAGAGCCAGCAAGCCTGTCCTCTGCCCTCCCTCTGTCCCTTCCCTACTCCCCACCTCCCTTCCCCGCCCCATCCCTGTCTCCCCATTCCACCTCCACACTGGAGCCCCAGCCGTTTCCTGCGGGGCCCCGGATCCGTTAACCCCAAGAACAACACAGCCGACAGCCCATCCTCATTTCCACAGGTGGGTCTGCCACCCAGATACCCTGCCACGCTCAGAAGGTGCTCACAGCTGCTTTTATATTTTTAAACAATGCTCTGTCCCCACACGTTAGTCCTAATGATGCTGCTTTGACTGGATGAAGAGTTCTTTCTTTTTTTCCTAGACTGGAATTTGCAACGCGTGTTCTCAACCCACCCCCATCAGACTCGAGGGAAATGAATTCTGGGCATGCCTGCTTCTTCCAGCAAGACTCGCCTGCTCTGAGGACAGTCATTAACTTATTTTTCTAAGTAATCCTCTGCTGAAAGCTGTGAGCCGCCTGCGGTGGACGAGAGCAGGGGTTTGCAAGCACAAAAGTACTGGAGGTGGAGTTTACGCCAGGACAGACAGCTTCCTGGGAGGACGGAGGGGCACAAAATGGGGTCTCGCTCCCAGAACAGGACACAGATAGCCATTTCAAATCAAGCTGCGTCCGCATCATATGCTCTTGTCACTGCCTAGGGAGTGTTTCATCAGCCTGCTACTCGCTCACATTCAGATATTGGCTGTCAGCAGAGGCTTCTGCACTTATCAAATCAGATTAACGGTGGAAGCAGACTCTAACCTATGTTCTAAAACACACGTCTTACTACACACCCTGCCGAAAATCCTGAAACCCAGTCCAACACCTAGAGTTATTTGACCAAATCCTCTGAGGCCCTCTTGCCCGTTCTTTGTCCAAGCACATCCTCCAGTTTATCACCGCCTAATCCTATTAGGCTCCTGAAAGGCCAAAATACACTTGCACCAGCTGTTCCCTTACCTGAGGCCTCCTTCCCTACTTTTCTGACAACAAATTCACACCAGCTCTCCCACATCCTGGCCAGAATTCGCTGCTGCCAAACACCTACCTCTGCCCCACGACTCAGCATGTTGAAATTATTTGTGTTAGAGCTGACTCTCCTACCAGGCACCACCTGCCCCAACGAAACTGGCTCCCTCATCTCTGTTCCCCTAGAGCCTGCACGAGGTAGGTCTTGAGCCCCTGCTTGTTTGGTCATCGGAAGACTGAATGATTGAATGTGTCTCCCTGATCTGGGCACTGTGATAAGATGCCGTCACCTACAACGGTGAGAATAGAAGGTAAGTTTCAAGACTCCAGGCCTCAAGGAGCATATGGAGATGTGGATTTATCAAAATTAAATAAGGATGACCCACAGTCAAAACAAAATACAATAAAAAATACAAGGGGATATGGGGCAGGTCTCCAGTCCTGGGTACAGTTTCCAGGAAAGGACTTAATGCACACGTGCAAAGGAGTCCCACTTCACACAGAGTGCGTGCTCCTGGCCAAGTGGGTACCCAGATGCAGTGGGGGAGGCCATCCCTGTGGACCAGGTGGTCAGGGAAGGCTTCCTGGAGGAGGTGGGGCTTGAGCTGGATCTTGAAGGATGGACTCAGAGATAAAGGAGTTACAGGGACAGGGAACAGAATGAACAGAGCAAAGAGGTGGGAAAGGCAGTTGAGAAAACTGCCCCACAAAAGAAAAATACAAAAAAAGTTTACCTTAGTAGAGGGTTCTGTGAGCTGAGAAGCTGTTGTGGGGCTTTTCAAATCCTATGTTTTCTTTTTTTTAAAAATTTCAAATGAATGATACAGAGCCTCAGGCCCCGATCAAGGGCCACTGCCACCAACATTCCTGCTGATGAGCTGATGTCGCTCCCCTGAAATGCAAGTGGTAAAGCAAGTTGCTTTTTAACATTTTGCTTTCAATTTAGTCTGAGCTCTTTCTGCTTAATATTCTCCAGTGCCCTTTGCTAAAGTGTAGGACAGTGTAGGGGGAGTGGAAGCAACACAAGCCGGCAGTGTCAGGTTCAAAACCTGACTCCACTCTTTCCCAGCCATGAGGCCTTGAGCATCACCATCACCATCACCGCTGTCCTCACCACCATCATCGCTGTCCTCACCACCACCATCATCACTGTCCTCATCACCATCATCACTGTCCTCATCACCATCATCGCTGTCCTCACCACCATCATCACTGTCCTCACCACCATCATCACTGTCCTCACCATCATCATCATCACTGTCCTCACCATCATCATCATCACTGTCCTCACCATCATCATCACTGTCCTCATCACCACCATCACCGCTGTCCTCACCACCATCATCGCTGTCCTCACCACCATCATCACTGTCCTCATCACCATCATCACTGTCCTCACCACCATCATCATTGTCCTCACCACCATCATCGCTGTCCTCATCACCATCATCATCACTGTCCTCACCACCATCATCACTGTCCTCATCACCATCATCATCGCTGTCCTCACCATCACCATCATCACTGTCCTCATCACCATCATCGCTGTCCTCATCACCATCATCATCACTGTCCTCACCACCATCATCACTGTCCTCACCACCATCATCATCGCTGTCCTCACCACCATCATCATCGCTGTCCTCACCACCATCATCATCACTGTCCTCACCATCATCATCGCTGTCCTCACCACCATCATCACTGTCCTCACCACCATCATCATTGTCCTCACCACCATCATCGCTGTCCTCATCACCATCATCACTGTCCTCATCACCATCATCATCACTGTCCTCACCACCATCATCATCGCTGTCCTCATCACCATCATCACTGTCCTCACCACCATCATCGCTGTCCTCATCACCATCATCACTGTCCTCATCACCATCATCGCTGTCCTCACCACCACCATCACTGTCCTCACCACCGTCATCACTGTCCTCATCACCACCACCTTCACTGTCCTCACCACCATCATCGCTGTCCTCACCACCATCATCACTGTCCTCACCACCATCATCGCTGTCCTCACCACCATCATCCTCACCATTATCATCAGTCACATTTACCTGGTGCTGACTCTGTTGCCAGACACTGTTCTAAGCCTCTACAACACCCCCGTATGATTTATTATCCCCATTTTACAGATGGGGAAACTGATGCACAGAGAATAAATAACTTTCCCAGAATCACCTGTAGTTAACAGTGGTAGAGCTGGGATTTGAACCCAAGTAGTTTGACTCCATGGTCCTCATACTGAAACGTGATGAGCCTCAGTCACCTCAACTATAAAGTGAGGATGACAATCAATAAATATTCGTTGTCGTTATGACGTGAAAGGAAGTTGTAATCATTCCCTGGTGTTCTTTTTTTTTTTTTTTCTTTTTGCGGTACGTGGGCCTCTCACTATCGTGGCCTCTCCCGTTGCGGAGCACAGGCTCCGGACGTGCAGGCTCAGTGGCCATGGCTCATGGGCCCAGCTGCTCCGCAGCATGTGGGATCTTCCCGGACCGGGCCACGAACCCATGTCCCCTGCATCGGCAGGTGGACTCTCAACCACTGCGCCACTGGGGAAGCCCTCCCTGGTGTTCTTGAGAGTGAAAACAAAAACCCCTTTAATGTTTCCAGAAGCATCACCTTCTCCTGCTTCTAAGTGATTCAGATCAAGTCTCAGCATGAGCCGATTTTTTGGAGGGAAAAGTCATCCTTCACATTCGCCTATAATATTTTTCTTCTCAAGCATGATTCTCAGAAGCCATTCTGTGCGTTCACTGATTCCCTGCTACCCACAAGTTCTTTTTATCTCCCAACCCTCAGCTGTCCCGACATGCAGCCTTTGATGGGCAAACATGCAAACAGCTGCTGCCTCAGAGAATTCCAGCCCGGAAGCCTCAGCGTGCCTTTTCCGATTTCTCCCTTTTGAATGTAGAAAAGCTTCCTGGAAGAGACAGGGACTGTTTTAAACTAATGAGGCCTGGAGTTTTGCTGTGCCTTCGCCTCGCAGAGGAGGTGGTTTATCTTAAGACCACCAAGACTCTCTATTCTAGACCTGCAAAGTCCCCTCTGAACAAATGACAGGAGTAAGTTTGGCAGGCATGGAATCTTGTGCAAGCAAAGACACGTTCCTTCCATGCACGGAATTCGGTGCCTCCAGTAATAACAAACATGCAAATTGGTAGCATTTTCTTCTCATTGCCTCCTAGGCGCTGAGCCCTGTTTGAGGTCATTCACAGACATTTTAATAGCGTGATTATAATCTCTCTATGGATGAAACACTCTTCCGAAGTCTGCCCCACCCCCATTTCACATATGAGGAAACTGGCATCTCCCTTCCTTCAGTGACCCTATAAATAAACAACTCTCGGTGAATGGTATAGGAAATGCTCTGCGTATCAGGGAAAATCATTCACCAAGACGAGCACGGATGTTACGAGCACTTCGCAGTAGAATATATTATCACCAGCTCAAGCATGACGATACTCAGCCACCCCAGACCAGGAAATACAAGCACAGGGATGAATGGGTAGCTTTCCCACGCCTCCCGTGCCTGCTCCCAAGGGTTGAGGCTCTGCCCAGGGAGAGAATCTGACCTCCGCCTCTGCTCCCCGGGGAGAGGTCACTGCATGGCTGCAGTGGAGGGCCCAGCTGGAGGGCCTGGAGGGCCCAGCTGTGGAGCGCTGACGGCAGGGGTCTGTGGATGTGTGGTTTACTATGGTATCCCCAGTGCCTAGATTCACGCCCGCCACACAGCAGGCACCCAGTAGATACTTATGGAATGAATGATGAATGATGAATGAATGAATGGAGTCAAGTAGCTTGCTGTCAGCTAGCAGAGCTGGAATTGGAACTCAGAATGACCTCGTGAGGTTTATCAGAGCAGCTGTCTCCCAGGGATACCCAGGTATGGATGATACAGAGATGCCTGAAGACCCTTCACCTGCAAAGGAGAGACAGTGAGCAGGTTGGCCTCATGGGAAGCCCATGGTCTTGTGACCAGAGCACTGGACAAGGTATCTGGAGACTCAGGCCCTGTTCCTGCCACTCCCATGCCTGGCTATGTGCCATTGGGCCAGTCTCTTCCCCTGTGTGGTCCTTTACCCATAAGTGGAATTCTTAATGTCTGCCTGCTCCCACAAAGAGAGTTGAATAAGATAAGGCATACAAAAGTGCTTTATTAATTGCAAAGGTAAATTCAATACCTATTGAGTCAAGCCCCCCTGGGCCTCAGTGTCCCCGACTCTAGGGTGACTCCATCACATAGGCAGCATAGTCTATAGGAATCCCTGCAACCTCCAGGAATTGGTCAGTTCCCAACCTGTGCAACTGGACCCAGGAGTTCTAGATCAGGGTCTATTTTTGGTGGGAACATGAACTCAGTACTAGGGTGGGCAAGAAGATAGAAAGGCTGCCGCCTGTCCCCAGGAGCTCTCAGAGAGGAGACACAGATTTCCAGGGAGTAGGGCTAGAGAAGTCTCCCTGGACCTGACCCGGTGAGCTGCCTGCAAGATGGTCCAACAGATCAGAGGACCAGAGGGAGGTTCTGCACCACGAAACAAATTCTAGGGTCTAGACAAGCTCTTCTCCCTCCTCCAAACCCAGAGCTTTGCCTGCTTTTCTTCTTACCGAAGGATGGCTGAGTCCTTAGGTCAGTGGGAGGATGTGGGAGAGGCTGGGGAGGAAAGGTTCTCACTCTGCTGACTTCTGCCTGGCTCCCCCCGCCCCTTCCAGCCCCCATCCGCACACGCACACAGCCTCACAGTGTGGACGGGGCAGCTCAGAGTCAACCAGTCAAAGCCTGAGAGCAGAGGGGCCCACCCAGGGTCACCAGACTTGCAAGACAAGCTCTCAGCGCCAAATCTGGCTGTCATCGCTCCTGGCGATATCCTTACGCTGCCCCATAACGGATTCTTGTGACCACTGGACTTCACTGGAACGCCCAGGGAGGAAATGTCACCCCCTGTCAAACCATCATAACAAATGAAAACAGTTCAAAATCCTTTCATTGGCCCGTGGGTGAGATGGCTGGGATCTGGGAAAAAGACTGCAGGAGGCTCCTCTGGCGACACCGCAGTTTACCCTGGAGGTCCCGGCGGCCACATTGTGCTCCCTGGGGGGCCTCGGCCCCGACACAGCCCATCACGCCTTCGGTCTGAGTGCTCGGTGCTTTCCACACCTGTTCTGACACCCGTCACTCTGATCACACCAGCCTGCTGCCATGTCACCTCCCGCACGGCGTCCGAAGGTCTTCCAGGGAAGCAGCGATGCTTGTTCAGACCTGACACCCGCTCCCGGGGCAGAGAGGTGAAGGCTCGGCTCTGCCTGCCCTGGGTGACACCCCGCCCGTCTGGGCCCGCGCCCCGCAAGTCAGGTGCAAACCTCAGCCCGACCCCCGCCCCGCCTCGCACCCGTGCCCCCCCGGCTGGCACGACATCAAGGTTCCATTCCAAGCGGCCCTGAGCCCTCGCATGTGGCCCCGGATCCCAGCCCCTCATTAGGCGGTGGCCGCTCTCGCGTAAGCCCTTTAATGTGGTGCGATGGCATTTTTCAGGCTTCTTTTCAGAAGGAAAAAGTTAATAACGCGAAAGCTTTATTACCTCTCTCGTCCCTCCTGCGAGACATGCCCTTCGGTCGTGCAACGTGGGGCTAGTTAAGGCCACAGCCCGGGGCTTCCTTCTCTCTGGGAGTGAGCGTAATTACACACGCGGCCGGGCCAGGCCGTAAAGCGGCAACACACTCGGCCTCTGCCTCGGAGGCTGGCTAGGTGTCGGCCGCCCTGCCCCGGTCTGCAAAGCAGAAACATATGGGGAATCCATTACCTGCTCTACAAAGGAGGCGGCCTTGCTAATAAACGTATTTACTGGGTTAAATAAATATGCCGAGGGTTGTTAAAAGCCTGGCCTG